>NC_088414.1:9769644-9787144 GCF_034236695.1 Oncorhynchus nerka | reverse complement strand
TGTGTGTGTGTGTGCGTGCGTGTGTGTGCGTGTGTGTGTGTGTGTGCGTGCGTGTGTGTGTGTGCGTGTGCGTGCGTGCGTGTGTGTTTTTGTGTGTGCTTGTGTGTGTGCTTGTGTGAGAGCGAGAGAGAAAGAGAGTAAAGCAATACTGACCATCGCTTCTGTCGTTCGGCGATTCAATCACAGCTTGAGAAACGTTTAGGACCAGAGAGAGTCCCCCAGTAAGCCCCCTCCTTCCTCACTCCATCACTTCACTTCCCCAAACAGCCCACCTCTTCCCCGAACCCCCTAACGGCTGTAAGAGAGACCCCACTGTGGTGGGGTTGGCCACAGTGGACATATTATATAGGAAATCTCAGAGGACATCTTATTCCCTATACTATGTTACGCAGCCACACACTTCTACAGTGCCTTGCGAAAGTATTCGGCCCCCTTGAACTTTGCAACCTTTTGCCACATTTCAGGCTTCAAACATAAAGATATAAAACTGTATTTTTTTGTGAAGAATCAACAACAAGTGGGACACAATCATGAAGTGGAACGACATTTATTGGATATTTCAAACTTTTTTAACAAATCAAAAACTGAAAAATTGGGCGTGCAAAATTATTCAGCCCCTTTACTTTCAGTGCAGCAAACTCTCTCCAGAAGTTCAGTGAGGATCTCTGAATGATCCAATGTTGACCTAAATGACTAATGATGATAAATACAATCCACCTGTGTGTAATCAAGTCTCCGTATAAATGCACCTGCACTGTGATAGTCTCAGAGGTCCGTTAAAAGCGCAGAGAGCATCATGAAGAACAAGGAACACACCAGGCAGGTCCGAGATACTGTTGTGAAGAAGTTTAAAGCCGGATTTGGATACAAAAAGATTTCCCAAGCTTTAAACATCCCAAGGAGCACTGTGCAAGCGATAATATTGAAATAGTTATACTTTCGCAAGGCACTGTATGCTCCACTATCAGGAGAGAAACGGTGTACGATTTGACCGAGCTTGTCGTAACTGTGTGACTGGGTAACTGGGTTGTGATTAGTGGAGGGAAAAGCCCCTTGGCCAGGGTCATTTACTGTGACCTGAGTGTTCAGCTCTGTTATTGGGAAATACTCTGCAAGAACCTCGAATCGACTCTGTTCGGGTTCAGCTGAGTAACGACGTCAAATGGCACATGCACGCACACGAACACACACTCGGACACATACACACAATGGAAACCTAGAAAGCCTTCAGAGGGGACGTGTGAAGTGTATGTGTGCATTAAACATTACGGTATGATGATAAGAACATGATATCTCACTCTACTTGGCATACCTTGGCATGGGTGGAGGTGGTGCCAGTAGGGTTGGTGAAGGACCGATGCCCTGACTTTGCTTCAGTAAAGAGTTGAGTTGAGTTGAAGGGGTGAATTGCACTCTCCTTTCAAACTGACAATGGTAGTCTGTGTTCTAGTGGCCCAGGGCCAAGGCAGGTGTCAAGTGTTTGAAGAAGTCCTGAGTGCTCTCCGGGGGCAGTCTATTGATAACCTTGAGAGCCCAAAGGGGTGGGAGATATCCCACTGATAAACCTATTAGGCTGTTCACTCACCCGATTGGCTGAGAGCTGTTGTTGGTCAGATGTTATCACAAGAGCAGCTGGATCCAGTAACGGATAATAAGGCTCTCATACCCCCCCAAACAAACACTCCCCGCATAGTGTCGGATGTCAGTCATCTTTCTAGTTATCCTCTGGCTCTTGTCCTCCCAGAAAGCCCATAGATAACATTACTGCCTCACTATCACAATAGCAGACCTGCCACACAACAAACATGATCTAGTTGGGATCAGGAGCTGGACAAAAAAAAAAAGAACTATAGGAAATGAACGGTTGTTTATGGATCGTTCCTTTTCCTCACGAAGCTGAGATCATGATATACTGTAACCGTTGAGACGTTTATTGCAGGATATTGATTATTGAACTGGTGGACATTAAGTAGAGTGCTCCTACTTTAAGCCATTTTGTAGCTGATGGCTGAACACAGAAGTGTGAATCTGATGTCAGGGGGGGGGGTTATTGGACCCGCCGTTAACAGACTTGATTGTTCCCTCCAATTGAGGTGGTGTGTTCTGAAACATATGTCTTCATAGTAGGCTACTCACATTCAGAGTGGAGGAAGCTATTAACACAGCTCTTCACCCCCCTGTTTCATCACTAACCCCCCAAAAAAAGCAAACAGAAGCACTGTCTTTGTGAAGATGGTTGTGGACAACACATTAAGAACACCTTCCTAATATTGAGTTGCACCCCCCCCCCTTTTTGCCCTCAGAACAGCCTCAATTCTTTGGGGTATGGACTCTAGGAGGTGTCGAAAGCGTTCCACATGGATGCTGGCCCATGTTGACTCCAATGCTTCCCACAGTTGTGTTAAGTTGGCAGTGGTGGAAAAAGTACCAAATTGTCATACTTGAACAAAAGTAAAGATAACTTAATAGAAAATTACTCAAGTAAAAGTCTAAAAGTATTTGGTTTTAGATATACTTAAGTATCAAAAGTAAATGTAAATGCTCAAATATACTCAAGTATCAAAAGTAAAAGGACAAGTATAAATCATTTTAAATGCCTTATATTAAGCAGAGCAGACGGCCACATTTTCTATTTTTTTTTTTTACAGATAGCCAGTTGCACACTCCAACACTCAGACATCATTTACAAACAAAGAATGTGTTTAGTGAGTCCGCCAGATCAGAGGCAGTAGGGATGACCAGGGATGTTCTATTGATACGTGTGTGAATTGGACCATTTTTCTGTCCTGCTAAGCTTTCAAAATGTATCGAGTACTTTTGGGTGTCAGTGAAAATGTAAAAAGTACATTATTTTCTTTAGGAATGTAGTGAAATAAAAGTAAAAGTTGTCAAAAATATAAATAGCAAAGTAAAGTACAGATACCCCAAGAAACTACTTAAGTAGTACCTTCAAGTATTTTTAATTAAGTACTTTATACAAACTGCAAGTTGGCTGGATGTCCTTTGGGTAGTGGAAACATATTGATAGAGGAAACTGTTGAGTGTGAAAAACCCAGCAGCGTTGCAATTCTTTACACAAACCGGTGCGCCTGGCACCTCCTACCCCGTTCAAAAGCACTTCATTCTGTCGTCTTGCCCAGTCACACTCTGAATGGCACACATACACAATCCATGTCTCAATTGCCTCAAGGCTAAAAGAGCCTTATTAACCTGTCTTCTCCCCTTCATCTACAGTGCTTGAAGTGGATTTAACAAGTGGCATCAATAAGGGATCATAGCTTTCACCTGGATTCACCTGGTTAGTCTATGTCATGGAAAGAGCAAGTGTTCTTAATGTTTTGTACACTCAGTGTAAATCTCCCTGGAGTTTAAATCTGTATTTCTTCCCTATGCACCTGGAAATAAGGTGTGTGAAACTGCAGAGCAACCATTGAAACAACCCCAGTGATTCCTCCTTCTAATCTACTCCTTCTCTCTCCGACAGTAAAGCTGTGTTCTGTAAATCAGTTGGCTCTAGATGCCATGCCACAGTGTTCCTCTTGAGAACACACACACAGTCATTCCACAAATTGAACATTATGACTATAACTACTGTTCCCTGAAGGAGGGAAACCAGGTATAATCCACGATGACGCCTGCCAATGAAAACTTCTCCTCGCTGGAAGCCCTGCCTTAGGTCACGAGCGTGAGGCTCGGATTCATTCCTTCCCGTCACCGAGCCCCGTAACGAGAGGAGCGGGGCTCAACAGGTCTTGTACCTTGTTTCCCTCCTTCAGGGAACAGTAGTTATATTCATAACGTTACATTCCCTTTGAGTCAGTCAACTTCGGTACAACATACTATGGGGAAATAGGATCATGCCCCAAGCCTGGATCCCAACGGATCCTAAATGAAAACGGCCCGTGGCAGACCACTCAGACCTGACCCCCCCCCACGTATCACGTCACACTGTACGATGTCACCAAGGGTCAGTTCATGGTTTGAGCGAAGGGGGCAGGTCAGAGGATGGTAGATGATGGTGATGGAGCCTGCTGATGAACTTGAAGAGGGAAATTCTGGGAACCAGTCTGACTCTCAGAGCCACTGGACGTCTCCTCTTCCACTCCGAGGGAAACTCTGGGAACCAGCCTGACTCTTAGAGCCACTGGACGTCTTCTCTTCCACTCCGAGGGAAACTCTGGGAACCAGCCTGACTCTTAGAGTCACTGGACGTCTCCTCTTCCACTCCGAGGGAAACTCTGGGAACCAGCCTGACTCTTAGAGTCACTGGACGTCTCCTCTTCCACTCCGAGGGAAACTCTGGGAACCAGCCTGACTCTTAGAGCCACTGGACGTCTCCTCTTCCACTCCGAGGGAAACTCTGGGAACCAGCCTGACTCTTAGAGCCACTGGACGTCTCCTCTTCCACTCTGAGTAGCACGCACTTGGGTGACGCCTCAGCAGCTCTGAGGGCCAGAAAGCTCATCACACACAGTTCAAAATAGTAGCCAGTCATCCTCACTATGAGCCTCAGAACTGATGTATCTCCCATTCCTCTCACGCTTCAGGTCGACCCTTCAAATGATGTTCTCAGAAGATCAGGAATTGGCAGCCAGTGTGGCTTTTAAGCAGACACAGCGATTTCAGCCTTCTTATGCCACGATCTAGCCATCAGATTGGCCCTCCCTAGGGCCAGGCCTATAGGAACCACATCTCCGGCCTCGCTTGCCAAACCTACGACAACAGGGGTGACTAATGTAAGACAGTCTCGTCTTCCAATTGTTTGTTGTAGTGAATCCTTCCTGTTCACACCGAGGTGAAGAGAGGAATAATTGAATGAATGAATCCGAGCACCCCTCACCTGTGGAAGGCGGGGCATCCAGCAAAGAGCGGTTTTCATTGGTCTTGTCAGGTGTGATTGTAGATCCTTCAACCAAAATGATATATTTTTTAAACCCTTTATTTAACTAGGCAAGTCAGTTAAGAACAAACTCTTATTTCCAATGACTGCCTAGTAGAACGACAGATTTTTACCTTGTCAGCTCAGGGATTCGAGCTTGAAACCTTTCGGTTTCTAGTCCAACACTCTAACCACTAGGCTACCTGCCGCCCCTACACTCTAACCACTAGGCTACCTGCCGCCCCTACACTCTAACCACTAGGCTACCTGCCGCCCCTACACTCTAACCACTAGGCTACCTGCCGCCCCTACACTCTAACCACTAGGCTACCTGCCGCCCCTACACTCTAACCACTAGGCTACCTGCCGCCCCTACACTCTAACCACTAGGCTACCTGCCGCCCCTACACTCTAACCACTAGGCTACCTGCCGCCCTACACTCTAACCACTAGGCTACCTGCCGCCCCTACACTCTAACCACTAGGCTACCTGCCGCCCCTACACTCTAACCACTAGGCTACCTGCCGCCCCTACACTCTAACCACTAGGCTACCTGCCGCCCCTACACTCTAACCACTAGGCTACTTGGATATGGATACCATTTTTATGTATCTGTTCAGTTCGAAGGAAGTTGCTAATGAGGCGTTAGCGCAGTGACTACCTCTAACTTCCTACATATTGGATGCAGAGACATAAAAATGGTATCCATGAGTTAATTTGACTCTGGGGGAGTAGATAAAGAGCTCGTTGCCAAAATCCCGAACTGCTCCTTTAACATGCATAACGTGTATAACCTGCCTCGTGCTGCTTTTCCCATTGTATTTTTAACAAATCAGATTAGGAGAACTAATAATACCTGTTGCATCATCATTATAATAATAATAATAATACCCAACTGTGAAGCTAACCTTGTCCACTCAAACAAACAGAGCCATGGTTTCCTGTCTTTGTTGCTATTGTATTGGGTTCCTGGCACCTGTCCTAACCTGATGGAACGACAGCCTTGTCCCCAAGGTCCCATTGTTCAACTGTAAGCATGTGTCAGCTGATTTGAACCCAGGTTGTCTGAGTGCTATAGGCATTAACTTGGGGTCTTCAGGTCTCAGACAAGAATCATCTTTATGTGAATGTTACATATGCTAGAGGATCATAACCCCGGTTCTCAAGCCAAGACATACTGTAGCCTAGCAGTATTTTTACAGTACTAATACTTTAGTTCTCTGTGCTTTAGTGAATTACAGTATACTGTAGTGTTAGCTGGTTGAACCACCATAACCCCCATAAACCCAAAGACAATGACACCTCCAAACCCCAGCAACATCCAGTGTTTCCCCTAGGATTTGTTTTAGCAGCGGTGGCATAGTTAGTGGGCATGGCCAATGGCGGGGTTTTACCGCTGAGACAAAATGTTGCTGTTTGAAAGCAACTTTCCTGCAATTCTACACATTCTACTATGGGGTAAAGCAAACATTTGACCCTTTTAAAGCTAGTTTACTGCAATTCTACACATTTTACTATGGGGCAAAGCAAACATTTGACCCTTTTAAAGCTAGTTTACTGCAATTCTACACATTCTACTATGGGGCAAAGCAAACATTTGACCCTTTTAAAGCTAGTTTACTGCAATTCTACACATTCTACTATGGGGCAAAGCAAACATTTGACCCTTTTAAATAGTTTACTGCAATTCTACACATTTGCTATGGGGCTGAGAGAAAATGTTTAGTTTCGAAACACATTTCTTGCAATTATACACATTTTGCCATGGCTTATGCATTTTGCCATGACATTTTTTGAATGTCAGATTCTCCCTGATTGTCTAGTTTTTATTTTGGTGATTGTAAATTCTCATAGATGATCTTATGAAATATATTGCTACATTATCTTTTCTACATACACTGCGTGGTCATGCACACCTCCAACTCAATCATCAAGTTTGCAGACAGCACCACAGTGGTAGGCTTGATTACCAACAATGACGAGACGACCTACAGGGAGGAGATGAGGGCCCTCAGCGTGTGGTGTCAGGAAAATAATCTCACACTCAACGTCAACAAAACAAAAAGGAAACAGCAGAGGGAGCAGCCCCCTATCCACATTGACGAGACAGTAGTGGAGAAGGTGGAGTTTTAGTCACATTAATAATTCTAAATTGGATGTAATAAATGTATCACTAGTCACTTTAAACAGTGGCACTTTATAATGTTTACATACCCTACATTACTCATCTCATATGTACAGTGGGGCAAAAAAGTATTTAGTCAGCCACCAATTGTGCAAGTTCTCCCACTTAAAAAGATGAGAGAGGCCTGTAATTTTCATCATAGGTACACTTCAACTATGACAGACAAAATGAGAAAAAAAAATTCCAGAAAATCACATTGTAGGATTTTTTATGAATTTATTTGCAAATTATGGTGGAAAATAAGTATTTGGTCACCTACAAACAAGCAAGATTTCTGGCTCTCACAGACCTGTAACTTCTTCTTTAAGAGGCTCCTCTGTCCTCCACTCGTTACCTGTATTAATGGAACCTGTTTGAACTTGTTATCAGTATAAAATACACCTGTCCACAACCTCAAACAGTCACACTCCAAACTCCACTATGGCCAAGACCAACGAGCTGTCAAAGGACACCAGAAACAAAATTGTAAACCTGCACCAGGCTGGGAAGACTGAATCTGCAATAGGTAAGCAGCTTTGTTTGAAGAAATCAACTGTGGGAGCAATTATTAGGAAATGGAAGACATACAAGATCACTGATAATCTCCCTCGATCTGGGGCTCCACGCAAGATCTCACCCCGTGGGGTCAAAATGATCACAAGAACGGTGAGCAAAAATCCCAGAACCACACGGGGGGACCTAGTGTTATTACGTGCTCCACTAAGGCAGTTATTTATCTTATAACTTGTCATTGTGGTAAAAATTATGTAGGTAAAACAAAGCGTGGATTAAAAGTACGTATCTCAGAGCATCGTAGCACCATTAGGTGTAAAAACTTTACTTATCCAGTTGCGGCCCACTTCTTGGAGGCAGGCCACTCGATTTCGTCTCTGCGTTATATTGGCATCGAACATGTCACCCTCCCTAGGAGAGGGGGTGACCTTGATAATTTATTGTTAAAACGAGAGGCTGCCTGGATCTTTAATTTAAAGACCCGTGCGCCCTTCGGTCTCAACGTAGACTTTGATCTGAAGCCATTCTTGTGATTATTGTGACTTTGCCATTGTAATTGTTTGTAAGCTTGTGTAGTCAAATTAATCTGTGATCGTATGATATCCATTTGTTGTTTGTATGCTGTTCTTTGTGTGACATTTTAATATTTGATTATTAACCAATGATATTAGGCCACTCTTGGCCATGATTACAGACACCTGTGTCATTTGACACTATATAAACGAGTCATCCAGCAGTGTTTGTGATTATACCCTGATGAAGACAGCTTGGCTATCGAAATGTTGGTAATTACATTTTTGCATCTGAGCTCCTAGAGTGTGCGGCTCTCTTTTATTTTCAAGTTGTGCTAGTGAAGGGAAATCTTAACGCTACAGCATACAATGACATTCTAGACAATTCCAACTTCGTGGCAGCAGTTTGGGGAAGGCCCTTTCCTGTTTCAGTATAACAATTGCTCCTATGCACAAAGCGACGTCCATACAGAAATGGTTCGTCGAAGACCTCCTGAGTGGGGCAGCGGTCTAAGGCACTGCATCTCAGTGCTTGAGGCATCACTACAGACCCGGGTTAGATTACAGGCTGTGACCGGGAGACCCATGAGGCGGCGCACAATTGGCCAAGCGTCGTCCGGGTTAGGGGAGGGTTTGGCCGACCGGGATGTCCTTGTCCCATCGCTCTCTAGCGACTCCTTGTGGCCGGGCACCTACAAGCTGACTTCAGTCGCCAGTTGTATGGTGTTTGCTCCGACACAATGATGCGGCTGGCTTCCGGGTTAAGCAAGCAGTGTGTCAAGAAGCAGTGCGGCTTGGCAGGGTCATGTTTTTGGAGGACACATTGCTCTTGACATTCGCCTCTCCGGAGTCAGTACTGGAGTTGCAGCGATGGGACAAGACTGTAACTACCAATTGGATATCACGAAATTGGGGAGATCGGTGTGGAAGAACTTGACTGGCCTGCATAGAGCCCTGACCTTAACCCAATCGAACACCTTTGGGATGAATTGGAATGCCAACTGCGAGCAAGGCCTAATCGCCCAACATCAGTGCCCGACCTCACTAATGCTCTTGTGGCTGAATGGAAGCAAGTCCCCGCAGCAATGTTCCAACATCTAGTGAAAAGTCTTCCCAGAGAGTGGAGGCTGTTAGGGCAGCAAAGGGGGGGACCAGCTCCATATTAATGACCATGATTTTGGAATGAGATGTTTGACGAGCAGGTGTCCACAGTTTTGCAGTGCGCCTCCGCTAAATGTATATAGGGGAAACACTGACATCCTCCTAACCCCCCTCATCCTCTCACCAAGTTCACGGGCTGTATTCATTACCCCCCCCCGCCACAGATCAGTCCAGTCTGTTTATTATGTGGAACCGGCAGGAATGAGGAAGACAACGTTTTTCCAACATGGTGGGAAAACAATGGTGTGAGTGATAGTGCTCTGCTCTGGCCTGCCTGGCTGGCTGAGACCATCTGGGAAGGTCATCTCAACGAGGAAAGCCCCTGAAACAATAAACACAATCATCACTGCTGATTGTCACTGGCCTGGGCAGAGAGAATAGAGAGGATAGGATAAGGGGGTTTCTGAGAGTGTCAGGGGTTCAGTTCCTGTTATCTGGTACCTGTTTTGGTGCTCTCTTCCTGTCTCTCTGTGTACAGGATTAAGCACACAGCCTGTAGATCTGAGGAATGTTATCGCTCAGGTTCAAAAGGTTGTTATCTTTTTAGTTTTCGTTGTTATCTGTGAGATTTTTAGCGATGACTTCAAATTGCTTGTGTGTGTGTGTGTGTGTGTGTGTGTGTGTGTGTGTGTGTGTGTGTGTGCTTGCGTGCGTGTGTCAGACAGTAGAGTGAGAGGGGTAGAGTTATTCTCCCTGGAGCGTGACTGTCTGTAACACCGTTCTCTTTGTCTCCAGTTGAAAGCCATGTCACATCTAACTTACCCCCGAGACCAGCCAGACAAAACCTACACAAGTCCACATCTCTCACTTTCTCACCTTGTCTTTCTCTCCTCAGTTTCCTATTTCCTTTCTACCTCTCTCCTCATCTTTCACCATCTCCACCCCCACACACTCTCGTAAAGGCCCAGTGCAGTCAAAAACGTGTTTCTTCTGTGTTTTATATTTCCACCCTATGAATAATACCGTGAAATTGTGAAAATGATGAGAAGAGCTGTTTGAAAAGACTGCCTGAAACGTCAGCCTGTTTTGGTGGAATGGAATTTTGGCCTCCCTGGTGAAGGTAAATTAGTTAACAGACCAATAAGAAAGGGAGTTCCTAACCTCTCCCAAAATTCTTGCTTGAGAAATTGCTCTGTTGAACCATTTTAATTTAAAACAATCTCAGTAAGGTACTTAATTATTACCCAGAAATGATATTTTTTCAGAAGAAAGAAAAACCATCTGCATTGGACCTTTCTTTAGTTTAGCTGCGAGCAGGTACCAGACACAATATCACCTGATGCTCTTATTATTATAGGAAGGCTGAGATTCTGAGCCAGTGTACAACTCCCCCACACCTCTGTGGACCAGTGAGTGCTTACTGTTGTTGATTGGAGCATAGTATCAGGTTTTCCTGAGAGCGCCTATATAACACACACGCGCACACGCACGCACACACACACACACACAGTCCCTGGTCTGCCCTGAGGGTCGTTGGTCTAAAGCATTAAGACAGATTTCCATCTAGCAGCAGGTCTATAGTGTTCTGTACTGGGGAGCTCAGTGGGAGGTTCTGCAGTTACCCTCAGGTCAGTTAGTTTGAAATCAAACTGCTGTCATCCCCTGGGCAGGGCACAACCCCTCCAGAACATTACTGACTCCCTGTTAGGAAAACAGAAGCATTCACAAAGGGTTTTGGAGTGTAAGGACTTTCCTCTCCCCCTTTTCATTCTGGGGTCATGTGAAGGGTTAAGGAGGGCTGGAAATGGTTAAGTATAATGGGACCAGTGTTAAGGCCTAGAGAGCCTGTTGGTCAGTGGGAAGTGGGGTTTTAAGACCTTACTGAAAAAGCAGTCTTTTTCTTGTGAGCCTGTTATGTTGTTGAATAGTTTTCTGATTTCTCCTAGTCTTTGTGAGAGCTGTTGTATACTGTTGAGCATATTATCTGGGTTTGTTTGGTTGCTTTTCTTCTTTGTGTGTGTGTGTGTGTGTGTGTGTGTGTGTGTGTGTGTGTGTGTGTGTGTGTGTGTGTGTGTGTGTGTGTGTCTTTCAAACATCTCCAAGGAGGCATGACATCACAACAGTGTAGTCTAACTGCTCAGAGATCACAAACAGAGGAACTGGGAAAAAACGTCCTGTTGCGGTGCCACTGAAACAGCAAACAGAGATCTTTCCACAAGATGACTGTCCAAAACAACCCTACTCCACTCCCCCTGGTGTGGCCTGGCGGTCTGTCTCTCTCTGGGGGCGTTGCTGGTTGGCCACCCACTAAGACAACGGCAGACTCTGATATGTCAGATGGTCATTTCTTTCCAACGTCCTCTTAACCTCAGAGACACTGGGCTCCACAGGCAAGTCAATTTAGGGCCGTATAAAATCTGTTTTATTTTTTGCCTGATTCCATTTAGTTTTTTTCCAATTTAATTTAATTTAATTTTCTCCAGGTTTTTTTTCTCAAAGTTTCCGTTTCCCCCTGTTTCTTCAGGTTTTCACTCGCAAAATAACACTTTTTAAAATAAAAAAAACAGCTAAATTAGATGTTGTAAGTCCACAACAATGCTTAAACCACATTAATGTAAATGGACATTTTTGGGTGTAGTTACCCTTTAATACCAGTGCCCACCTAGCAAAGGCTGTTTAGCAGTGTTCATGTGATGGTAGAGTTTGCAAAACAAGTACCGTACATTTTTTAATAAGGCTGTAATGTAACAAAATGTGGAAAAAGTCAAGGGGAATGAATACTTTCCGAATGCACGGCTTTGTAGTTAACATTTAATTAAGGCTTTTGGGAAAGCCTTTCCATCTACCAGAAGACTTTTAATTAGCATCATGCTAACGGTTACACAAAGTGGTCGATGTGCGCACTGCACATACACAGACGGGGAATTCTCATTGCTCTTCAGACAGTTGCAGGAAATACGAATCACTCTGCATTCTGTTCATATATTATGATAAACTTAGGCAAATTCATTCGTTTTTTTGTGTGGTTTTTTTCTTCTTTTGAATTCTTTTTTTACCCCCTTTTCGTAGTATCCAATTGTTAGTAGTTACTATCTTGTCTCATCTCTACAACTCCCGTACGGGCTCGGGAGAGACGAAGGTCGAAAGTCATACGTCCTCCGAAACACAACCCAACCCAACCGCACTGCTTCTTAACACAATGCGCATCCAACCCTGAAGCCAGCCGCACCAATGTGTCGGAGGAAACACCGTGCACCTGGCGACCTTGGTTAGCATGCACTGTGCCCGGCCCGCCACAGGAGTCACTGGTGCGCGATGAGACAAGGATATTTATAGGGCCATATCAATGTGAGAAGAAGAAGACGGACACACTCAAACACCCCCTCCAAGTCTCTTCCTGTAATAGGCCCAATACTCCCACCCTCACAGAATTCAAACACATATACGAACATACACATAAGGAAGAAAAGAGATTGGAGGAAGAGAAGAGAAAGGAAAGGCATTGAGACCTCTGTGACGGGTGGATCCAACCACTGCCCCTCAGCTGAGAAAACACCCTCTTATGTCCTTCTCTTTCCTCCTTCTCTTTTGTCTTTTTTTCCACACTCCGAAATAGCTGAGACTCCCTCACCTTCAACACAGCCCTGTGTTTACACCTCCTCAGTCCCTGAGTACATGGAAAGATACAGTATTCAACCACGATATCTGCTAATAGCAGTACTAGACATTCACTACAGGGTCATTCCATGTCATTTCAGCAAGCCATGACCCACAATCTCAGATAGTCCTGTAAATCGTTTCTGTAGTTAGAAACAGATAATATTCTTTCATGGAATATAATTTCATCAATCATATTGGGCATTTTAATTTATAGGATTCATATAATATTCAGTAAATATAGTACCTAACATCTGATTTGGACAAAACTTTCTTCCAACAATGAGTAAGGCATAAGAAATCCAAATAAATGGTCAATAAAACACCCTAAACAGCACCATCTAGTGGTCAGAACCTGGTAGTATCAGGATGTAGGATGAGATTAACTTCTAATTAATTTCTCTAATTTCTCTGAACAGGAGGAAAAACGTCACCAAATTCACTGGAAATACAATACAGAGAAACAATACTCAAAGCCGCAGCTCCAGTTGGGGTGGGAATTGTATGGAGTGTCGGTGGCTTCTGACCATTCCTTTGGTGTCACGTTCTGACCTTTATTTCCTTTGTTTTGTCTTTATTTAGTATGGTCAGGGCGTGAGTTGGGGTGGGAAGTCTATGTTTGTTTTTCCATGTTTGGTTTCTGTTTCGGCCTAGTATGGTTCTCAATCAGAGGCAGGTGTCGTTAGTTGTCTCTGATTGAGAATCATACTTAGGTAGTCTGGGTTTCACTGTTGGTTTGTGGGTGTTTGTTTCCGTGTGTGTGTTTGTCACCACACGGTACTGTTTTGGTTTTTGTAGATTTCAAGTTATCGTTTATTGTTTTTGTTCGCGTGTTCACTTGTCTTTTTAAAAAACATTATGGACACTTACCACGCTGCATCTTGGTCCGATCCTTACTCCTCTTCAGACGAAGAGGAGATGTGCCGTTACATTTGGATTCTTCATGTCTAACTCATTGTTAGAAAAAAGTTTGGTCAAAATCGGATGTTAGGTACTATATATTGAATATTATATGAATTAAAATTGACAATTTGGATGCAATCAATTAGCTTAATTTATCAGAGATCTAATTATATTTCAACAAAATAATGTTGGAGAAATAATAATCTCATCTGTTTCTAACTACAGAAACAATTTCAGAACAATCTGAGGTGGTGGATCTCGAAGTCCTCTTTCTGGTGCTTTTTGAGGTGGAACGACCCTTCACTCAGCCTAGAGGTTAGCTGACATAGGTGCTAATGGAGTTGCTGACTGCTGAAGTTGATAGTGCTTCAGCTTGTCTTGTCTGTCCAATAGCATTTCATTACACGCAGGAATGAAGACAAGAGCACCTAAGAGGTGCCAAATGGATGGGCAGATGGACAGATGGATGGTTTATTTTTCAGGGAAAGTTTTGACATTCCAGTGGCTTTTCAACGCTGTCGTTATGTAAAGCAGGAATGTCTAGTAGTAAGGTGGTCAGTCAGGCAAGCTTTATGCCCGTGTGTGTGTGTGTATCTTTACCATATTACGTATCTTTACCATCTGTATGGAGACTCAGATATGCAGGCGTGGAATGGCCAGCTGTATACTGTACTGGAGTGTTTCTCAAACCTCTCCTTGGGGACCACAAGATGTTTCACAGTTTAGTCTTAGCCCTGAACTAGGAGCAAATGTGGAAATGGTAGAAATGGCCAGTTGTGATGTCATAAATAATGGCCAACAAGCTGCGTCAACCATAAACAAAATCATGCTTGTAAACAAATTATAGTATTCAAAAACCATGTTGATAGATTGCTTTTTATAAATAATGTTTTGTTGGTACATTTAACCGCCAAAAATAAGGCAATTTCCTTCGTAGATGACGTCAGAGGTCACAATGTGGGAGAAGTCAGAGCTCAGGGATGATAGACGAGTTTCCCACTAATAATTGCCAGTTGGAGGGGCCATTCAATTGGATTTTTCTTACCGCCTTGCCACTTGGTTATGAATGCGACAAAAGGCTCGATGGTTAGTTCAAATCAGGTGCTCTGGAATAGATCAAAAACATGGAAGGTCCGGAGGTCCCAGGGGAGAGGTTTGAGAACCACTGCTGTGCTGTATAGGCTGCCTCTGTAAGTGTTGGAGATGTCACAACTGGTCCGGACCACAGTGTTGTGACAGTGTAACAGGTCTCAGAGCAGAGTGGCCTGTCGTTGCTAGGATTTCTCCCTGACTGGAAACTCCACAGACTCATCGGGAATCTCAGTGAGCTGTCTTTCCATCTTCTTTCCATTTGTCCGTCTATCAGTTTCCACTGGGATTTTATGAGGGGGCTCTGGATAACCTCTTCGACGCTGACTGGAGACTGGGGTGATTTAGAACGCGTACACACACACACACACACAGGCAAGGCACTGATCTAAAACACACATGGATGTGTATTAACTGCTTGGAGTCATATTATGTGAAGCACGTCCGGAGATCTGGCTCCGAAGTCAAGACAAAATGGACTCAAGTGCATTCCATCTCAATAGTATATATGGGGTCTCTCCTCACCTCCTCCTTCATCACAATAGTCTGAAATGGCTGCTTTCTTTGTTTGTTTGTGCGGTATATGTAGGCATTCACTATATTGCTGTCACAATAGCTTAAAAAAAAAAAAATCTGCACCTTGATTCCAGGGAGCAAAGTCAGCAAACTAAACAGATCTGGTTTCTCTTTTTGACTTTCTCTTCTTTAAGAGCTCGTCCCTCTCTCATACTCTGTTTAGCTCTATGGTATGCTGTTGATTGATCTGTGTCAAGGAAGACAAACGACCCACCGTCTGTGTGTGTGTGTGTGTGTGTGTGTGTGTGTGTGTGTGTGTGTGTGTGTGTGTGTGTGTGTGTGTGTGTGTGTGTGTGCGTGTGTGTGTGTGTGCTTCTATATTCAGAGCTGAGGGTATTTCTGTCTGTGCAGTCTCCTCTGATCCTTCCAGTCTTTGATGTGAAGGCCTGCTCTGTGTCGGAGACCCACAATCTGCCAAGAGGAATCACCCTTAGAGCACCGAGTAGCCCTGCCATACACACTCCATCGGTAAAATGATACACCGTGTCAGACGTGTGTGTGTGTGTGTGTGTGTGTGTGTGTGTGTGTGTGTGTGTGTGTGTCTGGCTGTCTGTCTGTCAGTGTCAGGCTCCGCTCACCCCAACCAAATTACACAGTGGCAGCTTGTGTAGGGTCGGTACTGCAACATTTGATGGGCATTTTAATGGCAGCAAGCTAAAAAAAAAAAAATCAACAAATAATGTTGGAGAAATAATAATCTCATCTGTTTCTAACTACAGAAACAATTTCAGAACAATCTGAGGTGGTGGATCTCGAAGTCCTCTTTCTGGTGCTTTTTGAGGTGGAACGACCCTTCACTCAGCCTAGAGGTTAGCTGACATAGGTGCTAATGGAGTTGCTGACTGCTGAAGTTGATAGTGCTTCAGCTTGTCTTGTCAGTCCAATAGCATTTCATTACACGCAGGAATGAAGACAAGAGCACCTAAGAGGTGCCAAATGGATGGGCAGATGGACAGATGGATGGTTTATTTTTCAGGGGAAGTTTTGACATTCCAAAAAAAGGGAAAAAAAGCAGAGGGGGGATTTGAAGAGGCTTTTAGAATTCTCTATTTTCTGCTGAGGACGGCATTAAAACCAGATCAGCACTGGTGTGGTACTATAGACTAAGACCACACTGTATGGCCTTAAACAGACCATTAACCTCTCTCTAACACACACACACACACACACACACACACACACACAGCAGTAGACAGATAGAGTTCTGTTTGTAGCATTTATAGACCCAGGGTCACAGAGGAGTCTTTATATTTGGCTGAACGCAGATGGATTATAGTAGTAGACATTGTTGAAGTGTTCTGCTACCTCAAGTGGATCGATGGTTTCTCTAACCCTTCTCCTCTCCTTTCACAAAGAACCGCTTATGCATCTGTTTCTTCATGTGATGGGTTTAAATATTTTAGGTGGATTTGAAGAACCACTGGCCTGACATCATCCTCATGAAGGATGCGCCTCTAAAACTGGCCAATAGGAAAGGCTGAAAATGGGTTCACAAAACACCAGCACACAACTTAGTCAGTCCATCCTTCAGTCCGGCCACCCGTCGGTCCGTCTGTCATTCCATCCGTCCGTCCGAGTTATGTTACTGGAGGTCGTTAGGTGATGTCACAGGGCTGGGAGTGTCAAATGCCATGTATTGCTCATTAGCGGCAGCTGCCTGGCTAGCAGTCTGCGCATGTGTGTGAGAGAAGGAGCAGACAGGACACACACCACAGAGGGAGGGCCTGTGTGGCTAGCTGCAGAGTTTGATGTTTTATCCCAAATTCTGGGCTGAGGTATGGTCGCCATGTGGACTAGAGGTCTTCGCGGGTCCGGAAAGTTAAACCCGTTCTGAAATCGATCCATGGCTTTAGCACCCGACCCGCAATATGCATAGATGATTTATTTATGAATAGAGACCCGTTCTGAATGGACCCGAGGACAGTCAGACCCGTTCTGAATGGACCCGAGGACAGTCAGACCCGTTCTGAATGGACCCGAGGACAGTCAGACCCGTTCCGAATGGACCCGAGGACAGTCAGACCCGTTCTGAATGGACCCGAGGACAGTCAGACCCGTTCTGAATGGACCCGAGGACAGTCAGACCCGTTCCAAATGGACCCGAG